>NC_056747.1:981995078-982007578 GCF_019279795.1 Protopterus annectens
CCTTCAAAATGTATTTATTTTTAGCTAGAACTGGTTTCATATGGTGCTCCACATATATAGACAAAGGTTCTGTGTTCCAACCCTGTCCCGCTACGATTGGCCTTAAAGGGGGGGGGGGGGTAACCAGATTTTTGTGTATCTTAGGTAACCCCTGAATTAAAGGCATAACAGATTCAGGAACTCTAAGATAATTATACAAATCATAATTAATTAGACCACTTTGTAGACATTCAAATAGTGCATTATCTATCCTTATATTGCATTTTTTGACCCATGTAGCATCGATACAGTCATACAGTTGCATCATTGAGCATATCTAACATAGTATCGCTATAAAAACTGTAATCCATTATCACAATAGGACCCTCTTTATCAGCGGATTTGATGGAAATAGAGTTGTCTTGACATAAAACTTCTATAGCTTGTCTCTCCCTTTCATTCAAATTAACAAAACATTTTGTGTGTGTATTACTGTCATACATCTTATAAATTTCCTTAATGCCGACTTTTTCAAAAGTATCTATTACTCCATTATTTACAGGTACATAACTGCTCATTTTTTTAAACTGTGAGATACTTTTTTGATTATCATTATATGCATGAAACTGTAGCTTAAGCATAATATTCCTTACAAAAGTTATGATATTTTCAGTTAAAGTCATTCTAGATGCTCCAAAATATTCCACAACACATCCAACAGAACAGCCAATGTTACAGGAAGCCACGAGTCAAAGTCCAAGATAAAAACAAACAGGTCAATCTTTATTCCAAGAGGTAAGCACCTTCATATTGAAACCACCACTTCATCAGACCATAACATAACAGCCATTACTCCTGTAACATATATATATATCAACCAATCAGGCAGTAGCCAATAATAACTACCCATCAATTATTAGAATTTAACTTTGTTAAAGGTATATCATCCTAAGGTCATAAAACAAAATGTATGAAAAAAACGTTCCATATATAAAAAGCATTTCTGGCTTTTATATGTGCATAAAAAAAACATAAATAACATATCTATAGATTCATTATGCATATGTCTAAATTTTTTTTCTTTAAAATAATTTATAAAGAAATCATCATTTTTTTTAAAAAATCATCATTTAAAAAGTTTTCTGTTCTTAAGCACTGTTTTTAGGGGTATTCTGTCATTTAATCCCCTCCCCCTACCAGCCTTTAGTCTGATGATCCGTCTAGTCTCAGAGGTTTCAGTTTGGTTGTGTATTTCTCCACCTCTCTCATTCTCCCATATTTTCTCAATAACTAAAAATCTAAAATTATGCGTTTGTCCTTCAAGGTTAACATGCTTCGCCAATGCGTTAGTAAGAGTGCCCTTCCTAATGTTGTTTAGATGTTCCCTTATCCTGTACCTGAATTTCCTGTTGATTTTTCCAACATAATATGCTGATGCATATTGCCATATACACAATATTCTCTGTGCTACAATCTGCCGTTACTTGAAAGGATATCATGCTCCCTGTATCAGGATGTTTAAAACAGTTGGTGGTATCTATGTATTGACACTGATTGCATTTTTTACATGGTGTTGTACCCATTGTAATAAAATCCTTCCCCCTGATATCCCTGGGGTGACATAGCATTCTTTTCAATGACTTCCTATTTTTGAAGAGAAAACTGGGCCTGTCGCCCACTATGTCCCTAAGCTCTACATTAGAGGTCAAAACTGGCCAATGTTTCTTTATGGTGTCAGTTATAATGTCCGAGTTTCTGGTAAAATATGTGGGTACTTGAACATATGCCTTCTCTTTTTCTCTGTGTAAGCCTTCAATGCTGTCAACTACATTAGATGAAAAATAGGGCTTCCCTATATATCTTCTCCAGCCTTTCACATTGTTTAATGTCTCTTTTGTGTTCGAGTCAGTATACCCCCTTTGTTGTAACCTTTCCCTTAAATCAACTAACTCCTGCTCAAATACCCCATCATCAGCTGTTAACCTGGAAGTTCTCAGGGCTTGTCCTTTAACAACATTCTGAAGATGTGCTGGGGATGCATGCTTCCTCTATGCAGAATTGCATTTCTATGGCATTCCTTTCTATGTATCGTAGTCGAAAAATTACCGAGACCATTGTTGTTTATTTTAATATCAAGGAATTCAATTTCCTCGTAAGAACTTTTGGCTACAAATTTTAAAAACCTGGTACTCCTATTGATATATGTGCAGAATTGCAATAATGTCTCACTGTCACCCTGCCATAACATAAAACGGTCGTCCACAAAATGCCTATAAATTCTCAACTAGGGCCATTTCCCATTCTCAAGAACATGTTTGTTTTCCCATGTAGCCATTACAAGATTTGCATAACTGTTAGCTGATGGAGTGCCCATGGCCACCCCATCCCTTTGTAAATATAATTGATGTTCAGACAACATAACATTGTTGCTCAGTATTAGTTCCATGAGAAAGCATGTAAGATCAATTCTTTCTCTAGTATGTCCCCCATCCATTAACAGATGTTCCCTTAAATATTCAGTACCCTCTTCATTGGGTATTGAAGTAAAAAGTGAGTGGACATCTAGAGTTACCATTAGTATTCTATGCATTTCCTCTTCTTGGTCAGTGTATTCATATAGATCTTCTAAAAACTGTTTAGAGTCTCTCAGTATATATTTATTCCTATTAACTACCTGCCTCAGTTGTTTCCCCACAAAAATGGAGATGGGCTGTGTACTCCAACCATTACCCGAGACTGTTGGTCTCAATTGGAGGTTTCATAGGGTCCTTGTGGACTTTCGGTAGGCCATGGATGCTGGGGATCATAGGATTAGTCACCATAAAGTAGTTGTAGAGATCAATCGTAATGTCATTATTTAAGAAGCTATCACACAGTATGTTCTCTAATCTCTGCAGCATAGCATTAATTTGGTCTCTATCTATATTGATATATGTAGTGTCAGCATTCAGTAAATCTAGCATCATTGAGCGATAATATTCTCTATCCATTACAACAACTAAACCCCCTTTATCAGCTTGTTTAATGACAATTTCACTATCCATTTGTAATGTTTTAAGGGTAATATATTCACTTCTATTCAAATTAAACTGCTTCCCTCTATTTGAGTTATTTTCAAAAGCTTCAAAAATGTCTTTTTCACGTAGTTGAATAAACACATCCATCACCGGATTGTTTGGAGGTATGAACATGCTAGGTTTTTTAAAAGTCATGTCACTGGCAACAGATTGTTCCTTAAATCTTATATCTACATACATACATACAATAGCTAATCCTTCCCAATGGCTAAGCCAACCACTCCCTTTTAAGTTCTACTCTGCTTCACTCTTTTACCACTACCACTTCTAACCTTTGCCTATTTACTCTCCTCGTATGAGCACCCAATATATCCACACATTGACTACCCCAATCAACAAACCAACTCTCGACCCTTACCAGACCTGCATAACCATGCAAACATAACATGCTCACCCAGCTACCTACTTGCAAAGTATCATAAAATACTACACATTAAATATAATACACTACATCTCAGGAGAGTGTTATTTCTGTACAGCAAGTTCCCTAACCCAAGCCATCTAGGACAACTCCTCACATTAAAGGATGGTGACATTCATCCTAACCCTGGCCCAACAGCAGCCCCTATCTCTCTCTCCATAACCACAATCAATCAACTAATTATCCCCTTGCTAAACCATCTAACTCCCTCCTACTAGCTCATCTTAATATATGTAGTATTAACAACAAAGTAACTCAACTCCAAGCTCTGTTAGAAGTTTACTGCTTTGACATTATCTTCCTAACAGAAACATGGCTAAAACCTGTTATCAAAGACAATGAAATTATCCCACCTGGATATAATATCCTAAGAATTGACAGAGTAACTAAGAAAGGCGGTGGGGTTGCTATTCTATTTAAATCTGGCTTACAGTTAACCACATACGACTGTAATCTACCTCTTGATTCCAATGCTGAGATTCTCATCTCTAAACTTGAACTTAACAATGCTAAATCAATCTATATTATCTGTATGTATCTGCCCCCTGGAAATAACGTAGCCACCATGGAATATATCCTTTGCTGGCTATCCCAACACCTTCCTCAAGAAACCATAATCCTAGGTGAAATAAATATCGATTGGAACTCCTATTCTAGCACCCTCCCTACCACCCACATTAACCTATATGTTTTTTCTCAAACCATTACCTCCCCCACCAGAATAAATAAAGCTAACAAGAAAGCAAGCATATTAGACTGGATTCTTACAAACAATCATACTCACTACTATAATTCTGGAACCCTCCCTGATGATATAAGTGACCACTCACTTACCTACATCATCAGACATAAAGCCAACACTTCCATTCCAACCTCCATCAGAAGTATCAGAGCCAAAAAGAAATTTAACCCTGATCTATTCCAAATGGAACTAAGAGCATGCAATTGGGTTCCCTTAAATACCTCCCTTTAGATGAAGCCGCTAATTGCTTTAATTCTACCCTCCTTGCAATTCTTAACCACTACTTTCCAACCAGATCTATTAGAATTAAGGTCAATTCTGCCCCATGGCTTTCTAAACAAAACACAAAATTCATCTCAGAAATACATTTTGGGCTAAATGGAGAATGACTAAAAACCCTGTAGCCCAACAAACCTTTATACAGCTAAGAAATGACACTAAGAAGGCTATACTTTCTGATAAGCGAAACTACTACCTACAGTTTCAACAACCCAATCACAACAACCCACAGAAATTCTGGGCTAGCATTAAGCAGTTACACCACCCAGGTCAATTCACTACACCAAACCCTCAAAATACAGACCAGAAAAATCCCATCCATACAGCTAATACCTTCAATACCTTCTTTACAGATGCTATCCAAACACTAGCTAGTCAACTATCACCTAATACCTTCACACTACCTTCCTATACCTCAACCCCACCCTCTCCTTTTCGTTTCAAACCTGTCCCAACCACATTTATTCTAACCCTTTTGAATAAACTGAAACCATGCTCTCCCTCTGCAGACCTACTGCCTTCTGAATATCTACAGTTATCAGCCAAGGCTACTGCCTACCCTATTTCCATACTGATCAATAGAACTATTAGCGAAGGTCACATCCCTACCTTATGGAAAGTCTCCCATATTATCCCCCTGCATAAAGGTGGACACTCCACTGAGCTATCAAACTATCACCCCATTTCCCTACTTTCTCCTTTAGCTAAGATCATGGAGAAATGCATCCATAGGCAATTACTCAACCACTTAATTGAAAACAATTTACTTTCCAGCTGTCAACATGGTTTCAGACCCTCACACAGCACTACCACTGCCCTCCTTTCCTTTATTGATTACATTAACAGGCATCGCAACCTGAATAATCTTTCTTCTGCTCTATTTATTGACCTGTCTAAAGCATTTGACATGGTAAACCGCCAGATTCTCATAAACATACTAAAATCTCTGTCATTAGACCCACTTTCCAAAAATTGGTTCTAATCCTACCTTGACAAACGACAGCAAGCAGTATTATAGCATAACACTCTATCCACCCATCTACCCGTTACCCTAGGTGTCCCTCAGGGGTCCATACTAGGACCTCTCCTCTACTCCATATTTATCAGTGACCTTCATCTAGCTATCCCCCAAGCCACTTGCATACAATATGCTGACGACTCCACACTATTATGCTCAGCTACATCCTCCCATGACCTTCACTCTCTTACCCAGAAGGTATTTAATATAGTTGAACAATGGTTCACTCAGCATTGTCTTCTTTTGAACCCAGAAAAAACAAACTCCTCCTCTTCAATCCTACTCAGAAGTCCTCTCCTCTTCATTTCTCTGTGACATCCACCAATGGTACTATAATATCTCCAGACCCTACGACCAAACTACTTGGTGTCACCATCGACAATAATCTGAACTTCGACATCCATATCAACAATGCTATAAAGACTGTCAACAAAAAAATTGGCACTCTCTATAGGATTAAACCCTTCCTTTCTCCTACAGCCAGAACTACTATAGCTCACACTCATTTAATCTCTACACTCCTGTATGCCTCACCCATTTTTACTAATCTATCCAAGAATAACCTCAGCAAATTGGAAATGTCCTATAATAACATTGCGAGATTTGCAACATGCAACCCATTTAGAACCCACCATTGTATAAATTTAAAGCAGCTAGGATGGTTAGAATTAGAACACCTGATTAAATTCTACCAACTAACCATTACCCACCACATTCTTTATAAACCTTCTAATACTCCAATTTTATCTTGCCTCATCTCCCCCTATAAAAATCTGAAGTCCTTACGCTCATCACACAAACTTCTTGTACACACCTCTAAACCTAATAACAGGGCTGGGGATTTTCTCTTCTCTAATACTGTAGGTAAATCCTGCAATCTTCTCCCTAATGACCTCTCCTCACTCACCTCTTTATCACTCTTCAAAACAGACTTAAACTTTACCTCAAATCATACTGGCTATGCCCCTGTACCAAACCGGACTAGTCATTTATCTCTTCAAACTTGACTTTGCCTATCCATTACTTATCACCCACTGTTATACTTCCTTCTTACTATACATTTGTCATCTCTCCCTTTATTACATTATTTATATCCTCTGTAGATACCTATTTTTAAGTAAATCCTTAGTAACATCACTACACAACTAACTTCCTTTTTCTACTCTGGACTTTACCTGTATGATGTTTCTGTACCTGCAATTTGCACTGTTTATGACGCTCGCCCTCACTGTACATCCTGTGCTAACCTGTATGCTGTACTGCACGTTACTGTTGTTGATGATTTTTATTATGATATTTGCTATTTGTTGTTTGTACTTGTATTTGTAATTGATTGATCGTGTCTTGGAGCTTATCTCCCCGGGCCTCTACTGAAAATGGACATATATCCAGTTAGACTAGCCCGGTCAACAAATGTAAAATAAATAAATAAATAAAATAAAATAAATAACATTTTTAACAGCACATTCCTACTAAACAATCTTAAGTCAATGATAGCATCCGTTACCTCAGTATTTTGTGTTGGTATAAACGACAGTCCTTTATTTAGTATATTAAGTTCATCTTCAATGAGTTCTCTTTTGGGTATGTTCCACACTAGGGGGAATTCATGTTCCATGTTTTTTTCACCCGTTTGTAACCCGGCGAAGTATGCTGTTCCTTCCTTTTGGCTCGGCCTCTGCTGTACGAGTGTTCCCGCATGTTCCCTCGACTCAGCGAGCGTTTCCTGATGGGAAATACCTGAAAATCCACTCGAGAAGTGGACGTTGACGCTGCTGTTTCCACTATCACATCTCTGGTTACAGACTGTGTATTCTTATCAGGTATTTCATTCAAATACCGTGTAATATTGGTAGATGGCGTCTTAACGACCTCTAGTGTTGGGAGTACAATAATTTTCTTTCTAGCTCCCAGATCATCAGAAGTATTATTCTGGTTAGAGTTAGTACCAATCAAAGTGGCACCCTTGTTCACATCACCACCCCGATTCTCTGTATATGTTCTGGACCAAACAAATATTTGTCCATCTTTGAAATCACGCTTATCTCTCTCCAACTTATTCCATTTTTGTCACAACAACTTGTTATCAAAGATGGAAGCTGACTCTACAACAGAGCTCAGTTTCTTCTCAATGGACCTACCTCCTGGAATAAAGATTGACCTGTTTGTTTTTATCTTGGACTTTGACTTGTGGCTTCCTGTAACATTGGCTGTTCTGTTGAATGTGTTGTGAATATTTTGGAACTTTTATTTCACCAACAGCTCACTTATCCTAACCACAACCTGGTTTGGGTCATTCTAGATGCTGGTATGAAAGTCATACCTTTATTTAAAACACTGACTTCATCCTCAGACAGAATACGTTGGGAAATGTACCATACTAGTGATTCCCCTGGGTGTTCCACATTTTCTTGATTGTTAGGCTTTTCTCTTCATCGTCCGAAGCTTTCCTTTTCACTCTGCCTCTGCTGAGTGACCGGCCCCAAAAATGGTTCATCCTAATGGGGTATGGTGTGGTTAAAATATTCCTTTCGCTACCATTCTGGACATTTATAGGTTCATAGGTTCATAGGTTGGTACTAGGCTATTGGCCCTAGGGCCTATACAAGCCTAGCCATAACAATTCCCTGGATATTTCTTCCCACAATATTTACTTCTCTGGACCCTGTCTAGCAGGGTGACTGACATGATCCCTGGAGTGAATTTCCTATCTCTCATCCAGTCATCAAGATTCCTTTTGAAGGGGGCCAAGGAGGTGCTCTGCTTGACATGTATGGGCAGTCTATTCCAGAGTATGGGGAGTCTCTGGGTCAGGAACCTATCCCTCCAGCATGTTTTGTTCATTGTGATGACAAGGTTTAGATCCCTGGAGCATGTGGCTCTGAGGCATTGGGATTTCTTTAAGTGGAGCATGTCCAAAAGCTCAGGGTTTGACATGGCCTTGTATGTTAAGCAGAGATCGCCTCTGAGTAGATGATATGCCACAGAGTATAGCTGGAGTTTTTTTAGACAGTCAGCATATGGCATCTGCTTTAGGCCTGTGATTCTTTTAGTGAGGTATTTCTGTGGCTTTTCCAGCTGTTGCAGATGTCTTGTGAGGTACATACCAAATGGGGCATTATACTCTATAATGGGTCTAATGAGGGATGAGTACAGTGGGACAATGACCTCCTTTTTTCTGGATGAAAAGCCCTTAGTGATGAGGTGTGCCACATAGAAGGATTTCCTGACTGTTGTGGCGATGTGGTTATCCAAAGTGAGACCACTGTCCACCTGTGTCCCTAAGTCTCTCATCACACTTTCGATGTTTAATGTACTGCCATTTATGTGGTAATTCATGGGTACATGTTTTTTTCCAAAGGGGATAACTATACATTTCTTGGCATTAAGCTTGAGCTCATAGCTCTGGCACCAGGCATCTGTTTCTGTAAGGCCCTTTTGTAGAATATCCACATCATTTGGGGATTCCATAATGGCACCCAGTTTGCAGTCATCTGTGAACTTTGTTAGCCAGAGTCCCTTAGCATTGGCCTGTACTTCAGAGAAGTAGATGCCAAACAAGAGTGGTCCCAGGACTGAACCCTCAGGTACTCCACTTGTCACTTGTCTGGAGCTGGATTTGGAGTCGGCTACTTCTACAGTCTGGGTTCTGTCAGTAAGCCAGTTGGCAACACATCGAGTGACGTAGGGATTTATGCCCAGCTTAGTAAGTTTATCTATGATTCCAGAGTGGAGGATGGTGTTGAAGGCCTTGGCGAGGTCCAGATAGGCTGTGTGGACCGCCTTACCCTCATCCACAGTTTTGGAGACTGATTCGAAGAAGTCAGTCAGATTCAAGAGACAAGATCAGCACTTCACAAACCCAAACTGGGTGGGGTCCAGTGTTTGAAGGTTGCCAATGTCTTCATTTTTAAGTTCCATGATAATGCGTTCCATACCCTTGCAGATCAGGCTTGTCAGACTGATGGGGCGGTAGTTCCCAGGATCCAAGGTGGATCCCCTCTTGTGGAGTGGGATAACTGAAGCTGTGCACCACTCAGTGGGCACGAAGCCTGAGGTGAGGCTATGATTAAACATGACACTTAGGTGAGGTGCCAGTTCATTTTGTAGTTCATGTAGTACACAGCATGAGATGTCATCTGGTCCCATGGATGCTGTATTCTTAGCTTTAGAGAGTGCGGTTTCTACCTGTGTGGCCATGATTACTGGAATTTGGCAAACTTTTGGTATTGAGATGGGCCCTTTAGGGGGTGAGAGGGGGTGAAGTTGGCACTAAATTGATCTGCCAGGATATTGGCAATATCCTTGGGCTCAGTATATTTAATGCCATTCTGTTGTAACTCAGAGCAGATCTCAGCATTGCCATTTAGATTCTTGACATAAGTATAGAATGCCTTGTGGTTGTCTTTGGAATCTTTGGCAATTTTATTTTCATAACTAGCTTTTGAGGATTTTATGAGGGATCTCAGCTTCTTACTGAGGCTGGCGAGGGAGTTTTTTGCATCCTGGGATTTTCCTCTTTTCTGCAACAGTTTCTTCCTTCTGTTGTATAGTTTGTTTATAGCAGGGGACCACCAGATTGGCTTCCTTTTTTTGGAGAAGAGCATCTTGGTTCTATTTGGGATGACACGATTCATGCACGAGTGGATGTGCTCGTACAGTGCTTTAGTGTAGGATTCTGCAGTCAAACTTTCAGATCCCATCTGCATGGGTGTCATGAAGTTTGTCACTTCTGACTTCAGTAGCATGAAGTTGGCTTTTGAAAAGTTTTTTAAGGAGGTTTCCTTATTGGGAGGTGGGGGTGGGATGTGGATGTCAAGGGTGATTTGCTTATGGTCAGACCTGACCAATGAGGGGGTGACCACTGGTGTGGAGCATCTATCTCCCATGTTGGTAATGACCAGGTGTAGGATATTGGAGCCCTTGGTGGGACAATGGATTAGTTGATCCAGGACGGTGGAATTTATGAATTCCAAGAACCGTTGGGAAAAGGAGTTGGTACCCGAGTAGTTTTCCCAGTTAATGGCAGGGTAGTTGAAATCACCCAGTATTAGGGTGTTTGGTTGTATCTTAATATTTTCCAGTATGTTTAGAAAGGTGTAGTGAGAATCTTGGGGCATGGTGGGGGATCCCTAGCAAGCTACAATTTGGATTGCAGTCTTACCTAATGTTAGTTAAACCTGGAGAATTTCAGATGCATTGTATTGGGCAACTAGCCTGGAGGTTTGAATATCCTTGGTGAATATGGACACTCCTCCACCTTTAGTGTTTCGGTTTTGGTTTTGTGGCCAAAAATCGTGGTAAGAGTTGTAGCCTGGTATTGGCAGGGGTGCTCTCTGGAGCCTTGAACCAGGTCTCAGTTACTGCAGAGATATCGATGTTCTCCATTTTTAGGAGTGCCTCGAGAGAGTGCATTTTGAGGTTTAGACTTCTAGCATTGAGTAGCATTACCTTCAGATTTTGCATGCTTGTATCTGTTACGGTGGTGGTTTTATTCTTTGAACCTTGCCTAAAAAAGGCACTATAGGGGTGGCAAATGCTTTAGCCAGTAACCTGAATCCCAGGGGTGACAGGTGCAGACCATCTCTGGCAAAGCATCGTGGTGTGTCGATCATGTCTTCCCAGGCAGACAGATACTGGATCCCCTTTGAATGACACCAGAAGCTTAGCCAATTTTTGAAGTCAATCATTTTGTCTTTATACTGTGGTATCATTCTGGGTGAAGGCAGGATGCTACTCAGGGCTAGGGTCATACCTGCCTGGGCCACATGATCCAAGATCTCTTCCATGTCTCTTTTCATGTAGTCAAGGGAGGTACGTCTCAAGTCATTCACTCCAGCATGGACAATGGCAGAGTCGTATTTGTACTTGTGGAGTGACTTGAGTGCATGCGTTATGTGATGGATCCTGGCACCCGACAGGCAGCTGATTGTACTTTTCTCCTTGTTCAGCCTGGTGAGTGGAACATCAGTGTGCCTGACTAGAGTCACCTATGACTAAAGTGTTGGATACGTTGTCTTGCCTTAGAGGCTGTTGTTGGGTGGCACACTGGTGTTGTGAGCTATGTGTCACTTTGGTTGTGACTGGTGTTTGTTTGCGTTTCAGCTTCGGAGGTCCTTGTTGCTTGGGCAGGTTAATGTTAAGGGCCTCCTCATATGTGGGTTTAGTGTTGCTATGTGTGGGTGTTGATGGTGTGGTTTTTGAAGGACTATGAGTTGCTTGAGGTGTAGTGCAGTTGTTAACCTTCTCCTCTTGACTGTCTAGCACAATCTTGGCCAGAGAGAGCTTTGCTTCCAGTTTGGCTATGTAAGTGCATCTCTCGCAGGTTGTAGTATTGGGTGGTAGGAAGAGAGGTTTGTCTGTATACATGAGGCAGTTGCCGCATTGCCCCAGTATGCCCATATTCACCAGGTGGACAGGAGAAGTCACCGGAAGTTGACCCTTGTACATGCATGGCAAGGTGCTTTTTTTGTAAAATATAAGAGCTCTTTTCCCTAACCTTTGCAAGGTACTTTGCAATTATAGGCTGTTTAGTGCCTACGATTAATTTCTCCTTATTGACAAGGAGAGTTGAGTGCTTGTATCAGTTTCAGGCTTCCTAGTGCTTTCCAGCAGGTTCTAGAGCAAGTGCTAGTCACAGGGGTTCAGATTTTAGTGCTACTAGTGAGAAACCAGCTAGTTCTAAGGGAAAATTTGAAGAGCAGACTTTCTGGCACCTGGAATAGTTTAACTGTAGCCTCGCAGTGCTGCACGGTGCGAGAAATGTGTAAACAGACTCGTTTTTTAAGCCAGAAAGTTGAAAGGGATAGAAATCAGCCCAAAAAGGCTAATACAAATTACAATTTCAGAGCTGGAAACCACTCCTGTAGCATTAGATAGGCATTACAATGCTCACCACTCCCACTGGTAAGCAGTAGGACTTCCCTCTACCACAGCAAGGTCTGGATAGCTCTGAACACAGAAAATAAAGTCCTGAGACAAGCA